>NC_088353.1:32100000-32147500 GCF_036884655.1 Musa acuminata AAA Group
CAATTCTTGTGTACCATAGACATTTCTAGTCACAAGTTTATTCGCAGTAACACATTCTTATTACTTGGAAGTTGATAATGGACTATGCAGTAATTTTTACATTGGAATATTTGGAGATTTTGTGCATATATTTACTGAATTTTTGGGCTATATGATGATTGTCTTCCTTACAAGTCTTGAAGATCTCAGTTGACTTTTCAAGATAAGATAAGGTTGTTTTTTTTAACACAAGAGAATTATTTATTCAACAGATGTGTATCTCGGAAATACCAAAGTTCTCTGAGAGTCAAGAAATACATGAAATTCTTGCCTCGTTGGGAAGAGAGTGAGCAGAGTAGTTTAATTGTCCACTGATGTGAATCTAGTCAAAAACATTGACCTCCTTGCTAGTAAAAAGAAACCATTGTAAGGATTGCATAGGGACCAAGGGATCAGTCTTATGTGGTTGAAGATTTGAACTAGCTCAAGAGAATCAGTCTTGACATGAAAGGAACAGAGGTTCAGGCATCTTGGTTTGGCATAGTCCATTGCTTACGGCCCAAAACTCAGCATGGACAACAACCTATACAATAGGAAAAAATATTATTGCCACATTTGGATCTTACACAACAATTACATTTGGAAAGTAAAATGAATAAGTTCAACAAATTTAAAAGGCAAGTTCAGCAAAATTATTATGTTTAACTTACCTTACGATCATGACCCGACCCATTGAAAGAATTGATCCATTAATTTAATAGGCCTAGAATCATGTAATTCAAAATGTTTTAGTTAAAGTTAAACTAATTTAATTCTCCTCCCACTTCCAATATTAAATCAGAATTTCGCAATCTCCTCCACATAAGGCTGACATCCGCATCAAAGTCCAAGGGCAACTTATAGCTTAGAATTATACCTAGTATGCAGCATAAGATATGCCAGTTCAGTGGTGGCTTTACACTTGATGTGCTTCAGATCCCATTCATGGATAGTATTTATTTCTTGGATTATTTACCATGCTTAGTAATCGAACCGTTTCACCACTTTCCATGATCTGGCAAGAATGATAGAATTGATCTATTAGCTTGATGGGCCTATAACCATGTATTTCCAAACACAAACTAAAGTTATTGGTAGTAGACCCATCTAACCTGCATTAAGAACTAAACCGAAGTGTCATGTTATGTATTATTAGTTAAAAGTGAACCTCCAAAAGAGAAAGATGTAGCAACACTGTCTATTTCGATCAGGTGGGTTCATGATCAAGTCCATGGGATAATAAAAATGAAATCTTCTTTCATTTTATGCCTTAATTTCTTAAGGGAATTATGTTGGGGGTTATTTGCT
Organism: Musa acuminata AAA Group; assembly: GCF_036884655.1. Lineage (NCBI taxonomy): Eukaryota > Viridiplantae > Streptophyta > Magnoliopsida > Zingiberales > Musaceae > Musa > Musa acuminata. The sequence goes on from NC_088353.1 coordinate 32,101,327, forward strand.
ACCAGTATTACTTGAATAATAAGAATTGAAAAGATGATGTCCTTACATAGTTACATGTCAGCGTGTTACAGATATGCACTGGACACTGATATATTTTTCAACTTGGAACTTTGGGTTTTAATGGCAGATCAAAATGTCATAACCTTAGGTAGTTCTTGGTACTTGTTGAGGAAATAGGTACAAGAAGGAACACAATATCTTCAATTCTTGAATTTTAATTAGCAGTACTTCAACAATGGTAATAGTTTGAGTAATCAAGTTCCATTTTTTCAATGAATGGACTAGGAGACAAATCAGTTCCTTAAAAAAAGTGATTTATCAGTTCTATGTTTTATTGTTGAATTCTTTTTCCACTTTGGAAAAAACATTGTTTGTCTATGAAAAGAAACTGATTTACTAGAAAAATAGAGATCAAGAGGGCAACTTTATGTTAATATCAACCAACATTATAGCTGGTGCAAGTAAGAACATAGGCAATTTGCTAACTACATGGAAGATGAAAGATTATTTCAGTATCACCTTTTAATAGCATGACCTGTGTGATTTTTTTATCTTTAACTTTTTTTTGTATAAATTATAACATTTGTCTTAAAAAAATTTGTAGTCTTCAAGAATCAAACTTGCATGTTCATTCAAATTTGATTTGCTTGTACATGTCACAGTATCAACTCCTTTCTTTTAGCCCTATATGCAATAAAGGGTGGAACACTTCGGATCTTTTATTGTGTCTAACAAGTAGAAGAATCATTCGTTTGTTGCATCTTTAAACTAACTCTTGTAGAATAGGAGAAGCCCACTAGTCCACCTGCAACATGTACTTTGTTTTGCATTGCCATCCCTCATCTACATTCTTCTCTAGTGTTGATAAATTCTTTTGACTCATTAAGTGATGAAGTCTTGAATCTATTATGATATGTTACTGACACTTTAGCTGTAATCACAAGTTTGCTTTCGTGAAGATAAAAAATCAATTATGAAATATTTTTTGAACTATAGTCGGAAGAAATAATCCGTCACTTGAGAAATCATAGGAATATTATCTCTGATGTTCAATATAGATAGACGACATCTATCTTGTAGGAAGATACTTACTATAACTATCTATTTATTTAAAATTTACCATAAGATTTGAAATTCCATATAATCATCATGTATATCTCATATTACTATAACAAGATAGTTATGATTATCATCGTATTTCCATATAATCAGGTTTTTAAGGACACTGCAACTATGCAGGCCTGACTGTTGTAAGTTCTACAAAAATATGATTAATCAGACTTCACAAAATAAAAAAAATGATGAATCATCTTTTATTCTCTGGGTTTTGTATGATATTTTGGTGCATTAATTGGTGCTCGATGATTCTTGGAGTTAAAATAACTGGTGGAGACCTGATGGTCAAGCTTATTTTGTATGGAGTTAAAAATATAATCCAGATCATGATGGACAAAAATTCTTTCGTTTTTTTACCCTTTTATGGGTTGATCTCTTCTTTTGATCTAGATTCATGGCCATAATAAGTTCTTATCTTGGCATTTTGTGATTACTTGTGTGATTTGTTAACTTTAGCCACAGATTTGTTAAGTTATCGAATGCAATTCGGGTCAGATGGTGATTATGGAATGCTTAGATTCTTTTTCCTTGTACAATGAAGGAACATATGAGTAGATAGCTTTAATGTTTCTCTTCTAAAATGGTTGGTCTGAAGCCTAGCAGGAGGCTCATTCAGGATTCCTTTTACCATGACTTCATATATCTTATTTTCTACCCCCTTTAGTACAATTCTCAGACAACATATCACTTTTGTATGAGTTAAAGTACTTAAATAAGCAGGAACAATACTACTAAAGTTTCAAATCCTTTTTATTCACTATTCTTTCCCTTCTACTTTTTTCTTCTTTTTAGTTGATTAATTTAGGAGAACCACTATAAAGCACTTTACCATAACTTGTATTGTGGTGGTTTGGAAATTTATGCATCAACAAAATGATGGCTGCATATCTAATTTACTTGTCTAGATGCATATGGGCCTGCAAAAAGCATGGGGTTCTCAATTCAAATTTCTAGTCATCCAATCAATGAAAGCTTCCAAAGGCTGGGCGACTTTTTGAATTATCTCTTGCTAGAATAGGAAATTTTGTTGCCTAAAAGAGTTTCTTATCATGTGCATGTGTAATTGCATCCCAAAACTTATCACTTCATCAATTGGATTAGTATTAATTTACTCTTTTAAGTCTTTTTCATACTAGGATCAGATAGAGATACTGCAAACACATTATCATTTATTAACAGCTAATGCATGTCCTGACCTAGAATAAGTACCTACTGTCATTTCATCATTTACTTGTGTGCCCTATCATATTAATTTCCTAGTTTTTTCCTGCATTGCTGGACTTCTGAAGTTCGCTTTGAGTATGTGGAAATGGTATAATGCTAAGATATAAAGAAGTATTGATATCCAAAACATAAATTGGCACATGACCTGATGCTGGTAGTCATATATTTGTGGCAAATGATGCTAATGTTCTAGTCATTACATTTTGGGTATCCCTGAATATGATGTAATGGTAAAATCCCTATGGTGAATAGGATAAGTTTCAAGCAAGATACAAAAGTATAGTGCTATCTGAAATGGTATTAAGAAAGTTCATACCGTCCTTGAACTTTTTTTGTAGTTGTTATACAGAGTTTTGATTATGTTGTATTACTCACTAAAGCACATGTGCCTTACATATAAAATCTATGGCAAATGATGTTGACACTCTTGTCATTGCGTATTAAATTCCCCTGAATATGTTGTAATGTTAAAATCTTGTTTTGTGAATAGGATAAATTTTCATGTAAGATAAACAGGTAGGCTGCTGTTTGAAATTGTATTAAGAAATTTCTTGGTTTCCTTGAACATTTATGTAGTTGCTAAACAGAGTTTTGACTCAGTTTACTTGTATTACCTAATCAAAGCACACATGTGCCCCTTATTCAATGGCTTTTTGTGATCAATCTTTTAATGATAATTTTTCTTTTTGACTTTTGTTTATCCATGATGAATGTCATCTGTTGGATAACAACCTGTCTTATAACAAGGCTCTATCCTTCTTCGATGGAAAATGTAAATGTTCCATGATGGATAGAACCTTGTTATATCCATATTGACATTTGTAGATCTTACTTGCAATTGGATATCAACCTGAATGTCAATCTTTTAATGCAATTGATTCTCTACATATTGCTCTTATGTGAATTGAATCTCATTAATCATCGTTACATCTTGCTTAAAGAAACCCAGAGTGGAAAAGAATCACTCTCATGATAAAGACATTTTTTTTGCTATAGTTACTATGTAATTTCTCCTTTTAGAGGTCTTGATATGACAATTAGTTTCTTGATTATCTTTTATGGTCTTCTGGTCTAGGCATGCAGTAGGAAAGCTACCTGAGCCTAAAACACTTGACCTGAAAGCATCAGCCTTTGACCCCAAAGAAAAGATATGGACAAGGTTTCCTCCTGAGGGAACAAAACAAACACCCCCACACCAGTCTTGTGATTTCAAGTGGAAGGATTACTGTCCATTAGTTTTCAGGTTGGCCCCATGTTTTTCCTTTTTCTTTCACTGGTTTAACATTATGTTTTATCTTCCTTATCATGCATTTAAATTCTGAGTATAAGCTCAATTACCAAATACTGAATGTCTAGGACTCTCCGCAAGCTATTCAAGGTTGACCCAGCTGACTATATGATATCAATCTGTGGAAATGATGCTCTTCGGGAACTTTCATCTCCTGGAAAAAGTGGAAGCTTCTTTTACCTAACAAATGATGATCGATACATGATAAAAACAATGAAGAAATCTGAAGTAAAAGTGGGTTCCCTTTTATTTTTTTAATGTCATCATGTGTTTAAGTAATGCTGCAGTTTCCTTATCTGCACCTTGTTGTAGGTGCTACTGAGGATGCTTCCAGCCTATTATAACCATGTCCGAGCTTTTGAGAATACTCTAGTTACCAAGTTTTTTGGTTTGCAATGTGTGAAATTAACTGGGGCTACTCAGAGAAAGGTTGGTTTTCTGTTTGCAAGTTCAATATTAGTTCAAGCAATCAAAATGTTTAATGCTGATATCAATTATCCATTTGCTTTGCAAATTAATTAGGTTCGTTTTGTCATAATGGGCAATCTCTTCTGTTCTGAGTATCCAATTCATAGGCGTTTTGACCTCAAAGGGTCTTCCCATGGTCGTACGACAGATAAGCCTGAGGCAGAGATTGATGAAAACACTACTCTGAAGGACCTTGATCTCAATTTTATATTCCGGTTACAGAAGTCTTGGTTTCAGGAGTTCCACAGGTACCAGTAGTTAATTTGCTTCACCTTTCCAACTTGGTACTACCATCTTGTGATCTGATTCTTTAATATTCCCGATGTTTTATCATTTTGGCCCAGCTTTTATTCTCTTTTTGTAGGCAAGTTGACCGAGACTGTGAGTTTCTGGAGCAGGAGAGGATAATGGATTACAGTCTTTTGGTGGGAGTCCATTTTAGAGAAGCATCAGCCTCCCAAGAGACTGATGGTTGGCCTCAAACTCAAATGATACCCATTTTATTTTGTTTCTAATAATTTCTCTTTTTTTTTGCCACAGTTCCCTGTGATGTTAACAACACAAATGAACCAACTCCCCACCTTTCAAGAGCAGATATGGATCAGTTTCTTTGTGATCCGACACGGTATGGTGCAAAAATTTGCCAATTTTTATTTTACTTAGATGTTTACATTACCTAGAACTATCCAGAACTTAAATGGTTAGCTGCTATTTAATATGGATAACCATGGGAGAAAAAGTAGTATTGGAGTCTAAGAAGATAAATGAGTTCTCTATAAATTCTGCATGGCAATTAATTTAGTTGTTAATGTATGTACTAGTTTCTTTTTTTAATTTTTGGAATATGGAAGTATGTGACTGAGAATGGATCTGTTCTGTACTGGATACTGGGAAAAACATACTTCTAAGTAGATATTTAATGAATCTGAATGTGGATACTGGTTCAATAATCTGGTCGTTGAAGTATTTGATATCAGGAATTCAAAATCTATCTCCCACTTCTAATGCTTCTAATCCCTTTTCTGACCAACAATGACCAACAATCAACCATATTCTTCTAATGCTTGGACAAAAAGGAGTGACCAAAATTATTTAAATATTTTTGTTATATTTAGATGTATTGTTTCTCTCTCCTAAGTTCTGTTATCATGGTTGTCAACAAAAAAAAAAAAAAATACAAGAACACTAGAAAGGTAGTTGTGAATCATCTTTTATTTCTATAGTGCTTTCTATTCATCTGATCTTGCAAATTTCTGAAACCACTATTTTCATGTATTGCTAACTTCAGATTGGACTATAATCAGTACCAATTCTGTCAGTGCCTTATGCTGCAATAAGTTTTCTGGACCTATGGCAAAATGTTTTGTGTTTTTGTAGTATGCTAGTATATTGACAAGGCCTACAAGGCTGGCTTGTGACTCCATGTTTCCATGATTCATGGAATTAGGTATGGGTACTAGGCATAGTGTACTAACCTTTGTTGTGGTCTTATTGTTGCAAATAATTCATGGTCTAAATTTTGTTTGGTTTCTCCTTGGTCTCTAAGCTCTTTGTTTTGTCCACCACTTTCTTCTAAAACTTGCTGTTCTTCAAAGTTCAAAAATAAGATAGCGACTTAAGCGACAACATTTTCTGCTTTAGAATATTCTAGCGTGGAAACATCTTATCCAGCAAACTTTTTTGTATGAGCCAGTATTTTCCAGTCCAACAACCAACCAGCACATGTACCTGGTGAGTTTGTCTGATTAAGTCCAGTATGGGCTATAGTGCTTGGTAAGCTTATTATACTGGGTTTACCAGACACTTTACAGACTGGCTCTGAACTATACTGGACAATAAACTTTCCATCTGATACCAATACAAATTCTCTTCCTCTCTCCTCATATTGGTTTATCTCTTGCTCCTCTTTTGCTTCTGTCTCTTCCTATTCCTCCAACTCCTCTTCTCCTACATTTTTCGTCTTCTCTTCCTTTTTCATTTTGGGTACCAACTTGTATTGACTTTTGGTAAGATCCATACTGATGTGTTGATATGACTACCAATTAGTATTGGCACTAGACCAAGACTTTTAACATTGGTCCTGATTGAATTGGATTCCTAGATAAAAGGTGGGGCAACACTAATACATAGTGAAAAGAGCTACTTAATTAAATATAGTTCAAGCAAGTTAATAATAGAACTATGAATCAAGGATCGAAATACTGTACCGTACCGGTGTTTCGAGGTTGGCTCTGTACGGTATGGTACCGTGTATCGAGCGGTACACCTAATTTAGGTGTAAAACCCTCCGAAAATACCTGAAAATAAAAAAAAGTTAGGATAGGGTTTTTAAGTTAGAAATAAATATAGTAATAGCATAAGTTTAACAAAATCAATGTAAATTAGGTAAGAATAATATCATATATCTTTTTCAGAAAATCCATTACGGATTGTCTTTATGTAAATATTGAAATATCTACAGAAAAATCTTTTGAATTGTTAGACTATTTTATTACAATATAAACTCTAAAATTTAAATGAATTAAATAATAACATATGTAGATATACTTGATTGCTGATTCTACCACCAAAATAAATGACGGGCCTCCACGGGTAGTGGATCGGGGTCCTCGATCCTATACATCTGTATATCAATATGATATGTTTGTTGGACCCAATCATGAAATTGATCTCATGGCATAGTGTATTGATACACCGTATGTTATTGATGCATCAATGTGATGTTGATCGTAGGCTGATCGTCATAAATCACATTTGTCCGAGGAAGCTCTTGAGGCATATATTGGTGAATGTCAGAGCTTCTACTTTCGCTACTGATCTGTTGCTCTATATCATACTATTGCTCAGAGAAGGATAATCAACTATCACCATATTGCTGTTGCCCATATAATTCTCCATAATACGATGGCTGTGAATACGATGAGCTTCTTTTTGTATCTATATCATGTAGGCTATGTCGCATCTGCTCAAATTCATCTACTGCCTTCCCCTTCCCCTTCCTCTTCTGCACATAAACTTGACCAGGACCTTGTCGAGTTCCATGATCTGAATCTTAGGTGGCATGTGTAAAATATTGCTCCTCAGTCCATGCACCACCCTCAAGTTGTGTAGACAAGACTAACGACTGCCCGGCATCATCGCCATTATCCGTCGAGGCACTGCTGTCCATGTTGTTGTCATGTCTCTAGACCGAGCGAGTTGCTGAATGTGATTGTAAAGGTGTCTCATCATCCGACTCGATTCTTTCTAACGATGCAACTGATACTACTGCCTTCCCCTTTGCCTTTGCACGTTGGGCAGACGACTGTGACCGTTGGGTGTTTGTAGTTCCTGGAGCAATTTGACTCGATGTTGTTTAACTCCTGCCACGTTGTGATCGAGGGGGATTTTCCACCTGTTAGAGTTGTGCTTCTTTTTCTTTTATTGCCTCGGTGATAAAACGTGAAGGACGCTATGGATCTCCCGCCTTATCAAGTAGACGATCCTCTTGGTTCTCTACTGCTTCAATCCAATCTAACATCGGCTTTGAATTTTCGTTGTAGAATTGAAGGACAATGAGATTAATATATGGTTCCTCTAGCTCTTTATCCAGCTCAACACATCACAATCTTAGCCACATGTTATAATGGACATATACTAGTTTCTCTAACCATTTATAGGAGAGTTTGTTGCGGATCTTCATGTGAATCAATGCAAACGTTGACTAATTACGTTCGCAACCACTAGATGTTGTCGTCTGTAAAAGTACATGAATGACAACCTTCCTTAAATGTGGTGTATCCCCTCCAAATTGTAGCCGTCACTCGACTGCAAAATGATATAAATAAGATTTTATTAGCATAACAAATAATTAACATTAGATATAATTGATAATCAATATGTATAACTTTTTCTCACTAGGATCCATAGTGTAATGACACAATACAACTATAACGTCGAAGAATGAACCAACTGTTTCTCGAAATAATCGACTCTCCATAAGAGCATCGACTGCATCAGTAGTGTTTGGCAAGAGCCGATATATAATATTTCTTAGTATCGTTAGTAAATCATTTTATGTTCCGAGAGCATATCGATATTGAATTGCCGGGTTTAGATAATACGCTGCAAGATATAATTTTGTTAGTATGGTTTTTTATTATCTAAATAATAATAAATTAAATTATTCTGAATATGAATTTACCTGCATTATAGATATCTTGATCCATATGAACTTCGGTCCGACGATCAATAATACATACGTATTGGACGGCCTTAAAATCATCTTTTGAATGCTTTCCTGACCTCCTCTCTTGCTGAAATTAACATATATTTAAGATACGATATCTATGGACACTTGTCTATATCGACCTTACGGAGACAATATAAAGTGGTTCCATACTTTTTCTGATTTCTTCCTAAGTCTTCCAAAATCTAGAGGAAAGAATGGACTTTTCTCTCTTCTTTCCATCGCTCAATCTCGAATATCTAGAATCAGACCACCCTTATGAGATGACCATTGCCTTCAAGTCATGTCGTTTTTGCTGTAATGACTTTAATACAATAAAATTGGTAGCAAATCGAGTAATTCCAAGTCGGAGTATCTCACCGTTTACATACTTTTGCATTAAAGCGTGGACCCAGTGATGATTATATATAAATTTTGTAATTGATTATGCTCGAGCTACATAATTATTGATCGCATCTAGCTCACTAATATCCTTCAACATTAGATCTATGCAATGAGCTGTATATGGAGTCCAAAATAAAGTTTTTCTTTTTTTCATCAATTGTAAACCGGCCTTCTTGAAATTCGCTCTATTGTCAGTTATTATTTGGACAAGATACTGTGGTTTAATCTCCTTTACTATAGTGTCCATCAAGCTCTCAATGTAGTTTACATCTTGGATCTTTTCAGAAGCATTAACGGACTTATGAAACACTACTCTTCTGTTGTAATAAATTAGAAAGTTAATGATACTCATTCTTGTTGGTCCTGTCCAACTATCACACATCAGTGTCACCCCATATTCGTCCCATTGCCTCTTGAAGGATTTAATCCAATCCTTTAGTTCTACCACCTCCTCATCTAAGTACATGTCGTAAATCTCCTTCGGTGTTGGAGGTTGGATCCCCATACTAGACTTTTGAATAGAAGAGACTATGCTCTGATAATATGGACCTTGGGCTGTGTTGGCTTGAATCCTGTGGAAGTTGAACTATTTTAAGATTGTCTTCCCAATATCTCATTTTTTTTCTTTATTGTCAATCCGTGTCTATTTCGCTATTTGTGGGGGATAGGCTTACGGATCAATATCAACAATATCTGGTGCAAACCTCCTGCCAAGACCTATCATAAAACCACAGAGTCTACCATACCTCATGCTACTAGTTCGACCTAACTGAGGAGTAGTTGGTTGCCTCATGTTGGCTGACCTCTAGATTCCACTACCACTACCATGCTCCAATTGTGAGTTAGGTCGTCGATGCCTCATTGCTTCATCGACCATATACTAATGATGCACGAATCCCAACTGTGAGATCCGGGTCGACTTGATCGTTGCAACCCTCATACTGATCATAAACTGGTTCTTGTGTAGCCCTATAATATTCTTCTTCAACTCTTGCCTTTTTTTTTAATGTATCTTCCTTTGTTTATTGTAAGCTTGTTTTGAAATAATTTACAGATCTCCGTCAGAACCTTCTTGCATTTTGCAATATCAGGATACCCGCCAGCCAAATACATTTTCACCCGAGTTATTCCTCCACCCTTGCCAATGTAGTCACAATAAATACATTGCCAATGATGATGGTTCTCATATATCTTTCGGGCATGAATTCATGCATCATCATGTGGTTGTTCCTTTGGTGCCATAATCCTACCAAATTTAAATCAAATAAATTATAAAGTATAAACATATTGAATTGACCAAATATCGATAAAAAATCACTAATCGAGCATTAAATAATTTTATTAAACCATAACTAATCATATTTTATCATCATAAATATGTTACATACATAAAAGAAGCATTAAATACATAATTTTGATCCAATATGGTTCAAATTAGGATAAAATCATCATTAGATACACTAATCACCTGATTAACATAGCTAATAACTCATTAATTACTTTTTTTTTTAACATTATAAAAATATCAAACATCCTAATAGATATTAAAGACATTAAATTGATATAAAATCGATCAAATTTTAATTAAATCATCATTAAGATGACTAATTGCATCATTAAATAATTTTAATAAAACCTAATTAAACCTATTTTACCATTATATATATGTTAAACACATAAAAGAAGCATTAAATATATAATTTTGATCTAATATAGTTTAAATTACGATGAAATCATCATTAGATACACGAATTACATGATTAACATAGTTAATTTCTTATTAATTACTTCTCTTTCAACACTATAAATATGACAACACCCTAATAGGTATTGAACACATTGAATTGACATAAAATCGAACAAATTTAGATTAAATTATCATTAAAATGACTAATCGTAAAAATAATTTTAATAAAACCTATTTAAACTTATTTTACTATCATAAATATTTTTTAATATTTAATATATATGAAATATAAATATTTGGCCTATTAAGTATCTAATTTCGAATTAATCAATATTAAACACACTAATCATAATATTAAAAATCTTAATTACTCTCTAATCAAAGAAAGAGAATACATACATCTTAATTAGAAAGTTCTTCCTCTTAATCTTCTCAAATTAGTCTTGACTCAATTCAATCATTGTTTTGTAGAGTTTAGGAGAGCACAAATATAAGAAAAAAAGAGTTTAAGATAGTTTAAGAGAGTATGAGAATGTAGTGGAATAAAATATGAGAGAAGATGGGTTTAAATACTATATGAAAGGGCTCCAATAGTTAATTTAACCATTGGAGCACTGTAGCACTGTTACCAAGCGGTAACAATCGAAATTTCGACCGTTACCGTCCGATATTACCTCGTATCATCTGATACATGATGCTTTTAAACGTTCCACCTGGTAGCGGGCGGTCCGCGTACCGGTATGCCGTCGGATCGGTACCATTCGAAATTGCATACCTTGCTATGAATGCTAATTAAGATGGGTGAGCTTGACATAATTCATCAACTGGAATGGGGCACAAGATAACTTTTTAGTGCTGATCAAGAACATTGTGAGTTATGGATTATCAAGTCATGTTCATAGGAATGGTGTGTAAAAAAGACAACCTAGATAGTCATGAATCAAGACAATTATCTTTTGCTCGTGCCATTTTCTATATTATAATGGCCCTTATAAATTAATATTTATATAATACCTTTTTAGAATTTTATATAAAAGACTTGAATTTTTGCTTCCGATAACTTTGCAAGTAGGGGCTAAGCTAGTATCTCAATAGAGGGGCTAAAAGTATATTCAATGAAAATATAAGTAATGCTTAATTTAAAATAAATCCAAATCTTAATCTTTCATCCAACATCAACCAATAATTTCAATAGGAGCTCAGGCGCTCGCCTAGGCGCTCGGATGAGACGAGGCGAGGCCCGAGCGCCTCGCTTCATTTTCAAGCGACGCGCTTCAAAGAGGCGTCGCTTGGGCGCTCGCCCGAGCCCAGTCGCCAAGCACTTCGGGCGAGCGCTTGGGTTAAACCAGGCGACCGAACTAGTGTTTTAGGTCTGGTTCGGTCTCCAGTGCTTTAGTTGGTTCAATTGAACCAACTAAAGCACCGATATCAGTGCACTTCCCCAACCCTAACCCTGCTCGCCATTCACGATGCCACTCCACTTGCCATTGTCACCGCTCACCACTCCTGCTCCCGCTCCCGCTGTTCGCTATTGTCGTTGCCATTGTCGTCACTCGCTGCTCTCACTACCATTGCTTGCTGCTGCCGCTGTCGCTGCCATTGTCGTCACTCCCGCTGCAGCTGCTCGCTGCTACCATTGCCACTGTCTCCGCTCCCGCTGCCACTATCGCCGCTTGCCGCTCCCACTATCACTGCTGCTACCGCTGCCACTGTCGTCGCTCGCCGCTCCTGTTGCTCGCTGCTACCGCTACTGCTACCACTCTCGCTCGCCGCTGTCGCTCTCGCTTTTCTCAGTTAGCACCCTCAGTCTTCCCTTACATTCTTCTCTTCTCTTTCGATAGTATACTGTTAATAGTATATAATATACTGTTAACTATATACTAGTAATAGTATTTGTATTTATTAGATTTTCTTAATTTAATAGCATATTTTTATTTAAAATTTTAAATAATTATATTTACTAATTATATTATATATTTTTATATTTTAGTGCCTCACTTCGCTTGGGCGAGCACCTAGCGCCTCGGATGTTTTTGTACCTTGGCACCTATCACTTTTTAAATCACTGACATCAACATACTAGGAAAATTTTAAAGAAATCATTGTTAATCATCCTATCGTACCTTTTATCACAAATCTTTGGTGGCATGAAGAAAAAAATATATTTGGTTGAATCAGGTTTTTTTTTAATTAGATTTACTTTTTATTAACATTAACATTTAGTGTCCCAAAGTTTCTTTAATAGGATTTAGCACCTCCAGAAAAGAAAAGAAGAGAAGGGGAGGTGAAAAAAATGTGAGAATTGAGAGGAATTATAAATTTGAATCAGTTTGATTTCATTGAGTCCCATCAATAGGCTTGTCCAAGCATTATGGGGCTCAATAAAGATTGAGGTAGACCCATTTTGGCTAATTGATGAAATTATATTTGGGTTGCTAGAATCAGAGTGATGCTTACACAGAGTAGAGTTTTACATGCAACCCATCTTGTTAATTAAAAGTGTTCTAATTATGGAACATACGAATCTTGATAGTTGTTTGCACTGCATGACTTGATGATGTGATACTTTATCCAATATTTTAGGGGTTTAAAATCTTTTGCATGTCTAAAATAATAATTTGCACATCTAAGTAACCTATTGAATTAAAAAATATTTTTTTATCAAATAAAATTTTTCATGTTATTTAAATATTTTTTCAATAAACTAAATATTACTCTTTCATTAGTTTTAGATTATCATTTTTTTTGGAAACTAAAGAAGTGTCTGAATCCTTCTATTTTGGGTTTACTAAGTTGAGCATCAAATATCCCACTGGTGCATTCATCTAGGTAAGACAATTGAGTGGTCAAGATAAGTGATATATTAGCTTAAATATTTGGGGTACACTGAAGAACCATACCACATTCATTAAGTGTTGTATCAATTTTGGCTACAGAATATTGTGTCATTTGCTCTTTTAGTGAGAGAGGTAATCAAATGTTGGGCCTCTTGTTTGAAAAAGCTAGTTCTCTATTTCCAATTCATGAATAGAAACAGAGTTTCTTCTGAATGCTTCTGGATGCATCTATAAATCAATCATACCATCAGATGTTTTGTTCCCTAGTTGAGGGACTCAAATGGCAAACAACTTGAAGGCTTTCTAGCAGCCATCTAACCTTTTAGCTTCAAAGTAATTTTCAAGATTACACTTGCCTTCATTAGGAATTGGGTGCAAATCTAGAAGCTAGATGTTGTTGACAGTTGGTCATAAAATATTAGCAGATCTGTTAGGATTCCTCTGCATTATTGATTTACAGTGTATGCAATAGTAGCCAGCTAAAGATAAAAGATAAATAAATCCAGCTTGATGTGACAAAGTTTTCTGCAAATGTTTACATATCAAATTTTTGGTCATATTCTGAGATTATTAGCTGGAAACAATTCAAAATGTACTCTATGAAAATGTGTATTGTTCTTGTTTAACTTTTTTTGTTTGAAAGAAAAATATTAATGAGTTATATAGACTTTGTTTTCTATCCATTGCACAATCTGGAAGTATGCCTTTTGCTAGCTAGGCTGTACAAAGTATATCTTAGGTATAAATTTCCCTTTTTTGTAAATGTTTTTATGTGACAATGCAGGTGGGCTTCAATAAAACTTGGTGCAAATATGCCAGCTAGGGTTGAACTAATAGTCCGAAGGACCGATGGTGAATCCTTGCTAATTATGGAACCAACAGGAGAGTTTACCGATGTGATTTTGTATTTTGGCATCATAGATATTCTCCAAGATTATGACATCAGCAAAAAGCTTGAACATGCTTACAAGTCCATCCAGTACGACCCAACCTCGATATCAGCTGTTGATCCAAAGCAATATTCAAAACGCTTCCGTGACTTCATATACAAAGTTTTTACAGAAGAAACCTAGTATGTTTACATCGAAATCTGCATCTATATGGCATTCAGCCTTTATCTGTTTGCTCCACATCGCAATATGTATATATACATATATCATTGCTTAAACAAGATTGGGCGTGATTAGCATCACCGGCATCTTACATGCTGGAGGCTCATGGGAAGTTCCAGAACCGGTTTGGATTTTTATTCATCTTTTTTCCAAACGTATTAATTATCAATAGGTCTGTAATGTTTAAGCTACTTACCTTAGGTATTCTTTGTTTCTTTCACTTGTAGATCAGAAGGATGTAATGAGGACTATGCAAGCTTTAATTGAGATGTAAATGATTCTTTCAGTGTTCAAATGTAAGAAACAATTATTACTACTGCAATCATTCAGATATTATTACACTGAAGTGAAATTTTAGTTTAGTAGTCTTCCTTAGAACTCGCAGGGCAGAGCATCCACTTAGTTTTTCTTCATGTTCGAGTCTTTTGGAGTTAATGACAGCAACTAGACCTACACCTATACTTTTTACATGGCATGTTCTACGATATATCATGTTATGTTACATAATCTCAGGTCATATCATGTCCTATATCCTCGAGATTAGATTTTGTTGTATCCATATACCATGTATTGGTTTTCATTTCCGTGTATCGTGTCATTTAATTATGTTATGTATCATATGTCATAAAAATATGTCTCATACGTTTTGTACGTCTTAAATGTCATCAACTAATAAATTGGTTCTAATTATAATTATGCAATTGAAAAGAGAACCTGAGTAAACCAACGTGATGAAAATTAAGTAAGTTGGCTCTAGTTAACTCAAGAATCTGTTAGGATCAAGAACGACACTAAGAGGGGAAGTGAATTAGTATAGCGGATAAAAATGATAATTTTCAATGATTTCGAAAATTTTCGTTCGATGAAATTCCAAGTTCGACGAAAAACCTTAGTTAGACTCGAATAAGTCTGCAAGTTAGTAGAGAAGAGGGGATTGAATAATTTGCAATGAAGTAAAGTAAAATGTCGTAAAGAGAATAAGCAGTAAGGAAAGAACACATTGAAATTTATAGTGGTTCGGTTGTTGTGACTTACATCCACTTTCGATTCCTCCTCCGTCGAGGTCACCGATGTCTACTAATGGTCTTCATTCAATAGGCAAAGACCAACCACCTTTTTACAACGCTTTCTCATTTTCACGGGTTTAGGAGATAACCTTTACAAGCCTCACACCTCTTCTTGGATGATTGCAAAACTAAAGAAAGAGATGAGGAGGACTCTTACACTTTTACACCCCCAACACTTAATTTTTCCATACTTAGATATTGCTTTGTTACCCTTTCATGTAAAAAGGATGAGGTATTTATAGGCCCAAATGACTTTAAAATTGGAGCAAAAAAGTGTCTCATCTCGAGTTTCCGGGCTGACATTGGGCAGTACTACCACCTAACACTCTAACACTAGGCGATGGTTTGATAGAGTCTCGGATACTGAGTTCTGACGGTACCATCGCTTGGTAGTATTAATTGCCAATGGACCACCACTCAGTCTAGGTAGTACCACTACCCAAACCACTTGGGAGACCGCTCCTTGGGTGGTTTCATTGCCCTAGTCTAACAGTGCCACTGCTAGTCAAGGTCTAGCAACCTGGTTGGGTCTTGAGTCCGGCCTAAACCAGTCCAATTATGGGCCCAATTGGCCCTTAATAGGGTTAATAGGATTACCTCCCAAACCTAACTCTAATTATGTGTTAACTACGATTTTTAAGGTATACACTAAATAAAATAAGCCCGATAAGTCTAGGTTTTTTCCGGCAAGCTTCCGGCGATCTTCCGGCGGACTTTCGACGATCTCTCGGTAATCTTCCAGTGGACTTCTGGCAAGCTCCTAGACTTCATGATGATATTCTTGGCAAGTTCCAATGAGCTTCTTCTCAATTAATTCTGGCAGCATTTCTGACGAACCTCCGGACTTCCGATGAACTCTCGAACTCCCAACGAAATCTTGATCTTGAATCTAGCACTTCGTTTTGCTTTATACCTTGATCGCTATGGTAATTAATCCTGCACACTTTTAATATATAGATTTGATCAAATAATTTACCAATTAATTTTATCATCAAAATCTGAGATTCAATAATCTTCATCTTTTTTATGATAACAATCAATTGACAATGGAGTTAACCTTAACTCTCCCTATATATATGCCATACTTGAGAAAAGACACTCTTGAATTCAAGCATCAAACTGATAAGTTACATTCATTTAAAATTATCGACATACACATCATGATACCAATCATGATTTACCATCTCAAAATACGATACCACGTATTTATCACAATACAAATGATGTCAAGGCATGACATCCATTTTTAAGTCTAATATAGAATGATGATAGACAATTATCATTTTCAAGTATGATATTAATTTTAAATATGAAATTTAGCAAGATTCAAATTTCAAAGATGACAATTCATTAATCTGAGGCATGATATCAATTGTAAGTAGGAAATTAAGCTCATGATACCTTATCATAATGATAGACATTTATCAAGCATTCATGAAACATTTCAAGTATCTACAATGCATATAGTGCATATGTAATATATTTTGATATGCTTCAAGTATTTGCGATATGTTGCGATATATTTGATAATTCCAATCATATTTCATGCATTTGCAAAACATTCAAGAATTTACAATAAGATACATTTTACACATTATTTTAAACATTCATAATGTCAATTTGTTATCAATTTACCACATTTCTCCCACTTTGTCATCAACAAAAAAAAGGAGAACTATTCAACAAGTGTGTTAAAACAAAATTCAAGCAAGTTCCACACCAATTTATCCGAGCCAAAAAGGAAGGTAAGCAAAAACTTTGCATGATAACTACTTTTGGTTTTAAAAATGGACAAGCTAACGTTTTAACTTTAGATGTGCAAAAGCTTTTTGGTTCTTTTTGAGATGTGCATGTTTCTTTCTTCCTTTGTCATAAAACATAAGAAGAAGAGGAAGAAGAGTAAGGGAGGAATTCATGAAGAACCAAATTTATGAAAGGATTTGGACCAAGTCAAATCCAAAACAATAAATGAGTTTCATCACATACTAAAAGCATCAAGCTTCTATTTTAACAAAGAGAAATAATTCATTAAAAGCATCAAGATGTCCATACAAAATTAAATCCTTATAAGTGATCATCACATACTAAAAGTCCATGAAAATTCTTTTTTCATGAGTCAAATGAAAGATAATAAATCCACGAATGAAATTCATGAGAGATGTATTTGTCAATGAAATCCATGAGTGAAGGGACTAAGTGTATCAAAAATCATTCAGTGATGGAGCAAGGGTATGAAATAAATTTGATACCAAGTAAATTGATATTCTAGATTTTATGAAAGCTTTATTTAAAAACAATCAAGAAAGTCCGGAAAAGATATACAACAAACTCATGCATTCAGACAATTTAACATCCCTAACTCTCTTCTATTAAAATCAAATTATTCTTCATTTAAAGGTTTTGCAAAGATATTGGCTAATTGATGTTTCGTATCAAAAAACTCTAAAGATATGTCATAGTTATTAACATGATCTCTTATGAAATGATGCATAATGTCAATATGTTTAGTTCTAGAGTGTTGAATAGGATTTTTTGTTAAACATATTATACTTATGTTATCACATTTTATGAGAATATTCTTAGGGTGAATCTTATAATCCTCTAATGTATTTTTCATCTATACAACTTGTGCACAACATGCACCAGCTGCTATATACTCAGCTTCGATTGTAGATAATGCAACTGAGTTTTATTTATTGGAAGACCAAGAAATAAGTACATGACCTAAGAATTGACATGTTCCAGATGTGCTTTTTCTATCTTCTTTACATCTAGTAAAAACCACATTAGCATAAGCAATTAATTCAAAGTTTTCGAATTTTGGATACCATAATCCTATATTATGGGTTCCTTTAAGATATCTAAGAATTCTTTTAATTACTTTAAGATGAGATAACTTAGTATTAGATTGAAATCTAGCATAAAGTCTTATGTTAAATATGATGTTCGATCTAGTTGCGGTGAGATATAATAAACTATCTATCATACCCCTATAAGTTTTTTGATCTAAGCTTTCTCCACTTTCGTCTATGTCTAACTTAGTGGAGGTACTCATATGAGTATTGATAGCTTTTGAACCATCCATATTAAATCGTTTTAGCAATTCTAATGCATATTTGGTTTGACTAAGAAAAATACTATCACTAAGTTGTTTGATTTATAAGCCTAAAAAGAAAGTTAGGTCACCTATTAAACTCATTTCAAACTCTTGGCAAATGATTCGTATAAGGATTCATTTGTAAAACCAAGAATAATATCATCAACATAAATTTGAACAACAAGAAATTTATTTTCAAAATTTTTATTAAACAATATAGTATCGACCTTGTTTTTAGAGAAATTATTTTGGATAAGAAAGGAGCTAAGTCTCTCGTACCAAGCCCTCGGGGCTTGTTTTAATCCATGTAGAGCTTTAATTAACTTAAACACATGATTAGGAAAAAGTGAGTTCTCAAATCCGGGTGGTTGTTTAACATACACTTCTTCGGAAATAAAGTTATTTAAGAAAGCACTTTTAATATCCATTTGAAATAACTTCAAATTATTACTACTAGTATAGGCAAGGAGCATCCTTATGACTTCTAATTTTGCCATAGGAGTGAAGGTTTCTTCATAATCGATACATTCTTCTTGGTTGACACCCTTAGCAACTAATCTAGCCTTGTTTCTAACTACGATATCAAATTCATCTTGCTTATTTCTAAAGACCCATCTAGTACCAATAACTAAATGGTCACTAGGTCTTGGAACAAGCTTCCACACCTCATTCTCTCAAATTGGTTCAAATTTTATTGCATTACAATAACCCATGAATATTCTTTCAAGGCTTTGTTAATGCATTTCGGTTCAATTTGAGAAAGAAAAGCGGCATTGACATAAAAATTTTTAAAGGAAGAATGAGTTTGAACATCCTTTGATGTGTCTCCTATGATTAGCTCCTTAGGATGAGCACCTACATACTTCCATTCCTTAGGTAAGGATGTTTCGAAAAAAGATGTATCCAAGTTGCTAGTTGGAGGAGAGGGTTCATTTAAATTCAAAGCATCAAAATTAAGATCATCAGCAAATCGTTTTTCTTAAATTCAAAGACTTCATTAAAGACAACATGAATAGACTCTTCTGAAACCAAAGTTCTTTTATTAAAGATATGAAAAACTTTTGAAATAGAAGAAAAACCAAGAAAAATGCCTTCATCAGAATTTGCATTAAATTTTCCTAAGGCATCTTTTACGTTCAAGATAAAAAATTTACAACTGAAAATATTAAAATATGAGACATTGGGTTTTTTGTTATTCCATAATTTATAAGGAGTTTTAGAAAGTAATGGTCTTACTATAACCCTATTCATGACATAGCATGCTGTGTTAATGGCTTCGACCCAAAAATATTTGGGTAAGCTATATTTGTTCAATATGGTTCTTGTCATTTCTTATAAACTCCTATTTTTTCTTTCTACTACTCTATTTTGTTGAGAATTTTTTGGAGTAGAGAAATTATGGTTGTATCCATTAGATTCACAAAAATTTTGGAAATCATGGTTTTGAAATTCACCACCATGATCACTCCAAATTAATGAAATCATAAGGTCTTTTTCATTTTGAACAAGTTTACAAAACTTAGAAAAATATCTAAAGCAATCACTTTTGTGTGCCAAGAAGTATATCTAAATGTATCTATTATAATTGTCTACAATTATAAAGGCGCATTTGCTACCTCCTAGGCTTGTTATATCAATTGGTCCAAACAAATCCATATGAATTAATTGCAATGGTCTAGAGGTACTTATTTGATTCTTTGACTTAAAACTATATTTTATTTATTTTCCTAATTGATAAGCATCACACACATTATCTTTAACAAACTTAATGTTTGGAATACCTCTTACAAGTTCTCTAAACGTGATTTGAGAGATTAGTTTCATGCTAGCATGACCTAATCTCCTATACCAAAGTCAAGCGTCGTCATTTAAAATCGAAAAGCACATTTCATTACAAAGATCATCAATGTCAATAATATATACATTATTTTGTTTTATGGCAATCATAGATATATTTTTATGTGGTTTTTTAATAATGCAAGCATTGGATTCAAATCTAATGATGTATCGTTTATCACACAATTAACAAATGCTCAAAAGATTATGCTTTAATCCATCAACCAGTAACACATCTTCAATCAAAAAGTTGAATTAGTTACCTATCGTTCCTTTGTCAATGATTTTACCCTTGTTGTTATCTCCGAATGTGACATACCCCTCGTCTATGCTAGTGAGCTTAGAGAATTTAGATGGATCTCCGGTCATGTGCCTTGAGCATCCATTATCAAGGTACCATCTCTTGCTCCTAGCTTGTGATGGTAAATATTTCTACAAAAAAGGGTGATTTTTAGGCAACCATTTGACCTTAGGTATCTAAAAAATTGGTCTATTCAACTTATCATTTTGCATGAAGTCCTTTATGGTTCCTTTAGGAACCCAAATCAATTTGTGTGAACTATATCTCTTAATTGGATATTTATAAGCAACATGTCCAAGTTCACAATAAAAGTTGCATTTGGTGGGGGGGGGTGATACATGCAAGGTAGAGCCTTTAATAATGGTGGTTGGATTTTGGTGAGAGTTACTCACAAATCCGATTTTGCCTCTTCTATAAATGTGACCCTTATTGGCAAGGATCATGTTCAAGAACTTGCTACCAACCTTAAACTTTTCTAGAGTTTCTAAAAGTAGCAAGTTTTCCTTCTTAAATACCTATAAGTGTTCACACTTAGTACATAGAGGTAACGAAGGATTATCATGCTTAAGTTTTTCAAATTCATTATTTAAAAGGGCATGCTCCTTTTTTAAACAATTAAACTTTTTGCTCATTATTCTACATTCATCGAACAAATTATGAAAAGCACTTAAAAGCTCATTGAAAGATAAATTTATATCTAATGATCTACTTACCTCATCTTTGATAGTCATCAGTGCATAGTTGGCGATCTCCTTGTTGCTTTGTTCTTCGCCTTTGGAATCGTTCGAATTATCCTACGTTGCTTTGAGCGCATTCTTCTTCTTTGGTTGCTTCTTCTTCACTTGGGGACATTCGCTTTTGAAATATCCCAGCTTCTTGCATTCGAAGCATATAACTTGTTCTTTTTTGGGTTCAATTTTGTTTTTAGTGTCATTTTTAGATTTATTTTTTTTTATAAAACTTTTTAACTTTCTTGTCAATAGTGCTAAGTCATCATCATAGTTCTCATCACTTGAATTTTCTTTCAAGTTGTCTTGATGAGTTCTTAGTGTCATATCATTCTTATTCTTTAGAAGGTTGTTCTCAAGCTCTTCATGAGTATTGCACGTCATTTCGTTGGTCATCAAAGACCCAATAAGTTCTTCGAACGGAAAGTTGTTTAAGTCTTTGACTTCTTGAATTGCCATTACTTTAGGATCCCAACTCTTTGGGAGGGATCTTAATATTTTGTTAATAAGTTTGAATTAAAAAAATTTTACTAAGTCCTTTTAGACCATTGATGACATCCGTAAACTAGGTGTACATATCTCCAATGGTCTCACTTGGTTTCATCCAAAACAATTTATAAGTATAGACTAAAAGATTAATTTTGGACTCATTTACTCTACTAGTGCCCTCGTGAGTGATTTCGAGTGTATGCCAAATATCGAAAGTCGTTTCACAAATAGACACTCGATTGAACTTATTTTTATCTAAAACGCAAAACAAGATATTCGTAGCATTAGAATTTAAAGCGAAATTCTTCTCCAACTCATTCCAATTATTTATTAGAAGAGAAGACTTTTGAAAGCTATTTTCCATAATGTTCCATAACTCAAATCCATAGAAATTAGAAAAATCTTCATTCTATTTTTCCAATAGGTGTAATCCGTCCCATTGAACATGGGTGGACGCGTGATTAAGTGACCCTCTTGGTTGCCGGTAAATGTCATCTCTCTTGGGTTTTAAGCCAAAATAAGAGTGACCTCACTCTGATACAAATTGTTATGATCAAGAATAACACTAAGAGGGGAGGGTGAATTAGTGCAATGGATAAAAATGATAAATTTCAACGATTTCGGAAAACTTTGTTTGATAAAATTCTAAGTTCGACGAAAACCAGTAATTTGACTCGAATAAGTTTACAAGTGAGTAGAGAAGAGGGGATTGGATAGTTTGCAATGAGGTAAAGTAAAATGCAGTAAAGAGAATAAGCAGTAAGGAAAGAACACATTGGAATTTATAGTGGTTCGATCGTTGTGACCTACATCCACTTCCGATTCCTCCTCCATCGAGTTCACCGGTGTCCACTAATGGTCTTCCTTCAATAGGTGAAGACCAACCACCTCTTTACAATACTTTCTACTTTTTATGGGCTTAAAAGATAACCCTTACAAGTCTCACACCTCTTCTTGGATTACTACAAAGCTAAAGAGAGGGAGGAGGAGGACTCTTTGCACTCTTACAATACTTTTACACCCCAACACTTAAAGATTTTTCCACACTTTGATTGCACTTTGTTACCCTTTCATGCAGAAAAGGGTGGGGTATTTATAGGCCCCAATGGCTTTACAATTGGAGCCAAAAAGTTTCTCATCTCGGGTTTTTGGGGTACTGGCGGTACCACCGCTAGTATTGGGTGGTACCACCACCTAACACTTTGAAACTAGGTAGTACCATCGCCTAGTTTGGTGATACCCTTGCCTGATAGAGTCTCGGATATTGAGCTCTGACGGTACCATCACTTGATAGGGCGGTACCATCACTTGGTAGTAATAATTGCCGACGGTACCATCGCTCAATTTGGATGGTACCACTATCCAGACCACCTAGGAGACCATTCCTTAGGATATTCTATCGCCCCAATCTAGCGATGCCACCATCAGACAGGGTCCAGCAATCTGGTTGGGCTTTAAATCCGACCCAAATCAGTCTAATTACGGGCCCAATTG
Source organism: Musa acuminata AAA Group (assembly GCF_036884655.1). Classification (NCBI taxonomy): domain Eukaryota; kingdom Viridiplantae; phylum Streptophyta; class Magnoliopsida; order Zingiberales; family Musaceae; genus Musa; species Musa acuminata. The sequence continues at coordinate 32,124,683 of NC_088353.1, forward strand.
GCCCTTAACAGGGTTAATGAGATTACCTTCCAAACCTAATCCTAATTATGTACTAACTACGATTTTGAAGGCACACACTAAACAAAACTAGCCGGGTAAGTCTATGTTTCTTCCGGCGAGCTTCTGCCGGACTTCCAACGATCTCTCGGTAATTTTTCAACGGACTTCCAGCAAGCTCCTGGACTTCATGACGATCTTCTTGGCAAGTTCCAATGAGTTTCTTCTCAATCAATTTTGGTAGTATTTCCGACGAACCTCCGGACTTCCAACGAACTCTCGAACTCCCAACAAAATCTCAATCTTGACTCTAGCATTTTGTTTTGCTTTATACCTTGATCGCTATTGTAGTTAATCATGCATACTTTTCTCAACATATAGATTTGATCAAATAATTTACCAATTAATTTCATCATCAAAATCTGAGATTCAATATATATATATATATATATATATATATATATATATATATATATATATATATATATATATATATATCAAAGTATTCACAATTGATAAATATCATAGTATTCATAATAACAATATACGATAGTTTACAACAATGATATGAACATGCATACATATCACAGTAAACATATATATACCAAATACAAGTGAAACAAAGGATTCACATAATACCAATTACATTAAAACTTGTCACATGATCATAGTAATTCTCTCCTTGAATTGCTAATACAAGGAACATTTGTCACTATGGCATTTGCTACTTCTATCCAAAACAATAACATGTTGCTTTGTATGAAATTTATTTCTTCGAGGAGGAAGAGGCAATGAAGGAAGAGGAAGGGAAGGTGAAGGATGAGGAGGAGACCGAGAGAATGCGAAGGAGTAGGAGACAACAGAGGAAGAAGAGGTGAATGTAGAGGATAAGGAGGAGGAGAAGGCAGTATAGAGAGAGTAGGTGAAGGCAAAGGATGAGAAGAAGACAGAGGGGGAGGAGTAAGAGGCAATAGAGGGAGAGGAGGTGAAGGCAAAGAATGAGGAGAAGATAAAAGGAGGAGGAAGAGGAGGTTGAGGTAGTAGAGGGAGATGAAGGCAAAGGATGAGGAGAAGACAAAGGGAGAGGAGGAGGAGATAGTGTAGGGAATGAGGCGGAGGAAAAGGGTGAGTATGAGGGAAAGAAGGATTAATTAAATTGGTTTAATTTCAAACAATTCAGAAGTCATTGGTTCAATTAAGTTTTGTAACATCCCAATTAATCATATATCATATATCAAAAGTGGGTAAACCTAAGATTGACTTATAAAGGTTTGATAGATGTACTACTATCAACTTCAACTTCAATATTTTATCTAATGATTTAGGTCAAATAAAATTGATAAACCAATTATCCATCATATCAGATCATGACAAATAGTATCATAGTCGACCTAGTATTGGGATATGGTAAAGATGTTTAAGTACGAAAAGACTACTTATGAATGGAGCCAAATAACTCATCTGACATAGAGCCATCATTCGACTATAACTCACATGCACCATGCTACGGTTCTATCTGAGCTATGCCGAGTCTTAACGAGGATGTCAAGCCCTTAAGTGAGAGAGATTATAACACTGATTAATTTTATATAAAAAATGAGTTAGACTAAGATTAACTTATAAGGGTCTGATGAGCATACTAGTATTAACTTTGATTCAAGTACTTTAGCTAATGATTTGACCCAAACGAAATTGATATGTTAGTTATCCTATCAAGCCAAGCTGTGATAAGTTTGGTTCATGAGGTTTTTTATCATCTACAAAATAGGGTACCTCCAAGTAAAAATGAATAAAGGGGGCACCATCCAATAAAATGCCAATAGTATGAGCACTTTTTTGGTAAAATGCCCTTTTTTAATTTTTAATTTTTTATATATAAATAGTGCATTATTCCTCTATTGGAACAAGTTTATTAATTGATTTTTGGTGGTATATTTTTTCAAATTAGATGTACTTATCATGTTTAAAATTTATGTATACAAAAAAGGTCTTAGATTTTTTAATATTTTTTTTATATTTTTAAGCAAACAATTTTATGTTTGTGAACTCATCCACAAGTAATAAAAGAGTGCACAAGATTTTGACTCAAGATTTCCAAAGAATGTTTAGACATGATGGAATTCAATACTTATACTTTATTTGATGTTTATAATCCTATAGCTTTTTTATTTTTAATTAAATATATTAATGTTATTAATGCAATGGAAGAATATGAAAATGATATTGAGTTGAACATGACTGACAATGAAAATTAAATGACTTAATTATTTTTTAAATATTCAATCTATTTGCCTTGTTGCTTTCGTTTTTTATTGTTGTCGCAGAATTGATGGTTTGCACAATTATTTGTCCACTTTTTATGATTATTGACATTTTGATGTTGATATTAGTGAAAAAATGAAGAAGATTAAAAAATAATTATTGACTTATATGACCATTATAATGTAATTTATAATAGACAATCTTTAAAAAGGATCAAGTTGATGAATGTGATAGAATTAGTAGAGGGCAACAACTATTATTGCAAAGATAAAATAAATCTAATAAGTAGATAGACTCAAATTTCGAGCTTGATATTTATCTAATTACTTATTTTGAGTTTGTTGACAACATCACAATTTTAGCTTTTCTAATTCTTCAATAATGGGTGCGTCATTCAACAACCGTTCTAATTTTATCAATTATTATAAAATAATTTTTAACAATTATAGTGTGAACAGTAGTTGTCGACTAAACTTTCCGTGCTGAGAGATATGACTTATTTTGAATGCGACCTCCGAATCAACTAAGGCTCGAGCATATGTTGATGATCGGACCAAAGTGGCTAATAAGAATATTTGACACTAATAGCGATTAATAAAAATTATAAGGGATTACTTAATTCATGTTGTTACATGTATTGAATTTCTATACATAAGTTTTGATGAAAATTTAATATTAAAATTTATCAATTATGTTGCACAAAATTGATTTTTATTAAATAAAAATAAAATAAAATTTTGAAAAAGATGGCTCCCATTCAGAGCATAAACCTAAATTGTTAAGATTAAGTTGGCACTAGGGGGGTGAATTAGTACTTTCGTAAAAACTTACATGAAGTCGAAAAATTTCGTTTCGATTAAACGCGTATTGAAAATGTGTTTAACATAAAGAAGGTGTGAAGTAGAGTAAGCAACCAAGTCAATAGGTAATATAAAGAAAAAGCAGAATAGAGATGACAAGGAAGAGATCACACCGAATTTATAGTAGTTCGATCGTCGTGACCTATATCCACTCCCGATTCCTCCACGTTAAGGCCATCGGTGTCCACTAATGGTCTTCCTTCAATGGGCGAAGACCAACCACCCTCTTGCAGCACTTTCTCCTTTTTACGTGTTTAGGAGACAATCATTACAAACCTCACATATCTCTTAGATTGATCACAAAACTAAAGGAGGGGGAGGACACTTAGCACTTTTTTAACACTTCCACAACCCAATATCACAAGACTTTTATTTACACTTTCATGCTCTTTCGTATAGGAAAGGGTGTGGTATTTATAGGCTCCAATGACTTCAGAAATGGAGCCAAAAAATATCTCATCTCGAGTTTTCGAGGTACTGATGGTACCACTACCATTATTAGACAATACCACCGCCAAGAAACTGACATTAGGTATGCCACCGCTTAGTTTGGGCGATACCACCATTCAGTCTGGGCTATACTACCGCTTGGCAGAGCCTTGGAGATCAGGCTCTAGTAGTACCATCGCCCAATCTAGGCGGTACCACTTCTTGGCAACAATAACTGCCAACAATACCACCGTCCAGACCACCTAAGAGGTCATGCCTCAAGCTATACCACCGCCTAATCTGGACGGTGCCACTACCTGATGTGGCTCCAAGTGGCTGAATGAGCCATCCAACCAAAATAATTCAACCCTATTAAAGGCCTAATTGGCCCTTAATTAAGTTAGTAGGATTTTTCTCAAAACTAACTCAAATCAAAGTCCTAACTATGATAGTTAAGGCTAAAACAATTACTTTACTTGTAATCTAAGTTTTCCTACACGTCAATGGTTCAATCGAACTCTCAGTGAACCTCCGGTGAGCTTTCAATGAACTCCCAATGAACTTCCAGTGAGCTTTCGGGGAACTCTCGATGAACTTCAGTGAGCTTTCATTGCATCGACGATCCTTTGGTGTATCCCGTGATTCATTTGGCCTGATGCCCGATCATTGACTCCGACCCAACTTTGATTCTAATTTAATCGTTTTGCCTTTCTCATGATCATAGTTAGTCCTGCATCACTTATCTCAACACATGGATTAGATCATTAATTCACCAATTGATTTCATCATCAAAGTCCAAGATTTAACAATCTCCCCCTTTTTGATAATGACAACCAATTGATGATACGGAGTTAATCTTAACTCCCCCTATCTATATGTCATATTGAGATAAGGCAAATTTGAATTCAAAAGGAATCATAACCTTTGAATTCAAGTGAAATAATTTTAATTATAATGATCAAAATTAAATTTGCATACATTGTGTATCATCATAGTTTCAAGTCACCAAAGCATAGCATGCACAATTTCATCACTTCATGCATGATAATAAATCAACATCACTTTAGGCATGACCTATATAATACTGAAGCATTCATCACTTTATGCATCATAGTAAAATTAACATCATTTTGGTATGATATTCATGGTACTAAAGCATTCATATTTTCAATCATTTTGGGTATAACATATAGGATACTAAAGCATCATTTATCACTTCATACATGATACTAAATTTAACATAATATACATGATACTAAAGCATTTTTTAACCATTTATTACTTCATGCATGATACCATATTCAACATCATTTTGGCATGATTCCAAACATTAATCATTTCTCTCTCTTTGTTATAAAAAAAAAGAGAATTATTCAACAATTTATGTAAGTATTTTAAACAATTCAAGTAAGTTTTACACCAATTTATCCAAGCTAGAAAATTTATGAAATGAGAAGTTAGGCATAAACTTTTTATAATAACTACTTTTGCTTCTTTAAATGGACAAGCTAGCATTTTTACTTTAGATGTGCAAGCACTTTTTGGTTCTTCTTTGGTTCTTCTTGAGATAGCAAGTTTCTTTCTTCCTTTTATCATAAAAATAAGAATAAGGGAGGAATTCATTCTTTATAAGAAAAATCAAGAACCAAATCCATGAAAGGATTTGAACCAAATCAAATCCATGGAAAAACAAGTTTCATTGAATCAAGCTTCTACTTTTGCAAAGAGAAATGATTCATCGTAAAAAATCAAAAAATTCATGAATCAAATCCCTTTTCTTATAAATAGAAGGAAGAAGGATTCATAGAAAATGATTATCGCATAAAAGATCAAGTATAGCAAAATTCCATAAAACTTCAAGAAGGTGATAGGAAATGATCTCGATAGAGAGAAAACTCAATTTTCAAAAGTTGAGAAATCTAAAAAATATATAAAGGAATTCATGCATTCAGAAGATTTACATGCCTAATTCTCTTCTAATAAAATCAAATTGTTCCTCATTTAGTGGTTTTATAAAAATATCAGCTAATTGATATTTAGTATCAATAAATTCTAAAGATATATCATGATTATTAATATGATCTCTAATAAAATGATTCATAATGTCAATATGTTTAGTTCTATAGTGTCGAATGAGATTTTTTGTTAAACATATTGCACTAGTGTTATCACATTTTATAGGTATATTTTTCAAGTGAATTCCATAATCTTCTAATATGTTTTTCATCCATATAACTTGGGCATAACAAGCACCTACTGCTATATATTCAGCTTCGATTGTAGATAATGCAACCGAGTTTTATTTCTTGGAAGACCAAGAGATAATTGCATGACCTAAAAGTTGACATGTTCCGAATGTATTTTTTCTATCTATTTGACAATTAGTAAAATCAACATCAACATAAGCAATCAATTCAAGATTTTTAGTTTTTGGATACCATAATCCTATGTTAGGAGTTCCTTTTAGGCATTTGAAAATCCTCTTCATAGCTTTTAGATGAGATTACTTGGTATTTGACTGAAATATAGCACAGAGTCCAACACTGAACATAATATCAGGTCTAGTTGTTGTAAGGTATAATAAACTGTCTATCATACCCCTATAATTCTTTTGATCAAAACATTCTCTATTAATATCCATATCTAATTTTATGGAAGTGCTCATTAGTATATTAATAGCTTTAGCACCATCTATATTAAATCGATTCAATAGATCTAAAGGATAACTAATAAAAATTTAATAGCTTTAGCACCATCACTTAATTGTTTAATTTACAATTATAAGATAAAAGTTAATTCGCCTATTAAGCTCATTTCAATCTCTTGACTCATACTTTTGGCAAATGATTCACATAAAGATTCATTTAAAGAATCGAAAATGATATCATCAACTTCTTCAGAAATAAAGCCATTAAGAAAAATACTTTTAACATCCATTTGAAATAACTTAAAATCATTACAACTAGCATAAGCAAGGAGAATCCTTATGGCTTCAAGTATAGCCACAGGAGTGAAGGATTCTTCATAATCGATACCTTCTTCTTAGTTGAAACCTTTGACCACTAATATAGCCTTGTTTCTAACCACGATACCAAGTTCATCTTGCTTGTTTCTAAAGACTCATTTAGTACCAATTACCAAATAGTCTAGGAACAAGCTTTCACACCTCATTTCTCTCAAATTGATTTAATTCCTCATATATTGCAAAGACCCATAAATCATCTTTTAGAGCTTCGTCAATGCATTTAGGTTCAATTTGAGATAAAAATTCCGCATTCACACAAAAATTTTTAAAAGATGAACAAGTTTGAACACCTTTTGATGTATCTTTAATGATTAACTCCTTAGGATGAGTATCTATATACTTTCAATCCTTAGGTAAGGATTATTTGGAAGAAGATGCATTCAAGTTGCTTAGGGGAGAAGATTTTTCATTCAAATTTAAATCATAAAAATAAAAATCATCATCAAAATTATTTTTCTTAAATTTGGAAAGCTCATTAAAAATAACATAAATGAATTCCTCTATAACTAAAGTTTTTTTATTAAAGACACGAAATACTTTAGAAGTAGAGGAATAACCAATAAAAATACCTTCATCGGATTTAGCATCAAATTTTCTTAAAGTATCTTTTTCATTTAAAATAAAACATTTACACTCAAAGACTTTAAAATATGAAATACTGGATCTTTTATTATTCCACAATTCATAGGGAGTTTTGCAAAGTAATGGTCTTACGAGGACCCTGTTCATGACATAATATGTCGTATTAATGACTTCGACCCAAAAATATTTGGATAGACTATGATCGTTCAACATGGTTCTTGTCATTTCTTATAAGCTCCTATTTTTTTCTTTCAACTACTCAATTTTGTTATGGATTTCTTGGAGTAGAGAAATTATGGTTGTACTCATTTGACTCACAAAAATTTTGAAAATCATAATTTTAAAATTCACTACCATGATCACTACGAATAGATGAAATTATAAAACTCTTTTCATTTTGAACAAGTTTATAAAATTTTGAGAAATATTTAAAATAATTACTTTTGTAAGTCAAGAAGTATATCTAAGTGTATCTACTAAAATCATCATCAATTACAAAGGCATATTTACTATCTCCTAGGCTTGTCATATCAATTTGGTCCAAATAAATCCATATAGATAAATTGTAGTGGTCTATAGGTGCTTATTTGATTCTTTGATTTGAAACTACTTTTTATTTATTTTTCTAGTTGGCATGCATCATAAACTTTGTCTTTGACAAATTTAATTTTAGGCATATCTCTTACAAGTTCTTTAGTTGTAATTTATAAAATTAGTTTCATACTTGTATGACCTAATTTTCTATGCCAAAGTCATGTATCATCATTTAAAACTGAAAAGCAAGTTTCATTACAAAAATCAAGATTGATAGAATAGATATTGTTAGTTCTTAAGGCAATCAAGGATCTATTTATGTATAGTAATTCTATAATGGAAGTGTTAGATTCAAATTTGATGTTATATCCTTTATCACATAATTGACTAACGTTTAGCAAGTTATGCTTTAAACCATCTACTAATAAAATATTTTTAATCAAAAGGTTTAATTTGTTACATATATTTCTTTTTCTAATAATTTTTCATTTGTTGTTGTCTCCGAAGATGACAAATCCTTCGTCTTAGCTAGTGAGCTTAGAAAAATATGTTGGATCTCTGGTCATGTGCCTTGAGCATCTACTATCAAGGTGCTATCTCTTGCTTCTAGTTTGTGATTGTAGACATACCTACAAGAAAGGGGGTTTACTTTTAGGTATTCATTTAACCTTGGGTTCATCATAAATAGATCTACCTATCATTGAGTGATCTATTGTTCCTTTAGGAACTCAAACTAATTTGTCTGAACTATACATTTTAAATGGGCATTTGTAAGTAAAATGATCACATCTTCCATAAAAATTATATTTTTCTCTCGATGAGACATGTAATGTATATCCTTTAACGAAGATAGTTGGCTTTTATTGAGTATTACTTACGAAGTCAATTCCTTCCGTTCTTCATATGAACATGAGCCTTATTAGCAAGGATCATGCTTAAAGATTTATCACCTATTTTAAATTTTTCTAATATTTCTTATAGTAAAACATTGTCTTTCTTAAGTAAATCTATCTCATTATATCAAGCTAACATACTATCATCATGCTCATTTTTTAATTTATCAAATTCACTAACAAGAGAAGCATGCTCCTTTTTTATTAATTTATATTTTTTACTAACTAATTTACATTCATCAAATAAATCATGAAAAATATTTAATAATTCATTAAAAGATAAATGAGCTTCGATTGAGTCATTGACCTCGTCGCCAAATGCCATTAATGCATAGTTTGTAACTTCTTCTTTGTTGGGTAGCTCCTCATCTTCGGATACATTTAAATCATCCTAAGTAACCTTGAGTGCCTTCATTTTCTTTGATAACTTCTTTTTCACTTGGGGATATTCATTTTTGAAGTGCCCTGGTTTCTTGCATTCGTAGCATATGATTGTGTCATTTTTTAGTTTATTTTTGTTCTTAGTATCTTGTTTTATAAATTTTGTTTTGTTTCTTCTTATGAATCTTTTGAATTTTCTTATTAGAAGTGTCAAGTCCTCGTCATCACTTGAGCTTTCACTCAAGTAGTCCTTTTTAGATCTAAGTATCATATCCTTCTTATTCTTTGGAAGGTTGTTCTTATGTTCATCATGTGCTTTGCACGTCATTTTGTAGGTTATTAATGATCCGATAAGTTCTTTAAGAGCAAAGTTATTCTGGTCTTTTGCTTCTTGTATTGTTGTCACTTTTGGATCCTAACTTTTCAAAAGGATCTTAGTATTTTGTTGACAAGTTCAATATTCTAGAAACCTTTATTAAGTGCTTTTAAACCATTAAAGACATTCATAAAATAGGTGTAAATGTCTCCAATGGTTTCACTTAGTTTCATTCAAAACAACTCAAAATTATATACTAAAAGATTAATTTTTGACTCTTTAACCCTACTTATGCCTTCGTGTGTGATTTCGAATCTATGCCAAATCTCATGTGTAGTTTCGCATATAGAAACCTGATTAAATTCATTTTAATCAAGAGCACAAAATAAAGCGTTCATCGCTTTAGCATTTAAGAAAAATGTCTTCTTTTCTAAATTATTTCATTCATTCATTGGTTTGGAAGACTTCTCAAAATAGCTTTTAATAATGTTCCACAATTCGAAATCCATATAAAGTAAGAAAATTCTCATCCTAGTTTTCTAATAAGTATAGTCTATTGAATCTCATATTTTGATAATAAAACCAATTGATAAGTGTTTATGATTTGATCTGCATTTTGAGTGATACTAAAGTAGGAAGAATCATGTTGGGCCGGAGGAAAACATGTTAGAAGATTAGACGTCGTGCCGAAGGATCGATCGACATATCGGTAGAAGGCTTCGGTCCATGGATTCGGGTATCGAGCCAAGAAGAGCAAATATTACACCAAGGATATCGGAGTTGTAGAGGTCAACTGGCCGATTGGGCAATAGGCCGCAAGAGAGGATGATGCGTCGAAGAATCAAACGAAGCATCGATAGACCAATGACATGCCGAACAATATGATTCATGCTTAGTAATAATTGTCTAAATTGAAGTGTATTTTTATGTGTGCAAGACTAACTACGATAGTAAGGCATAAAGCAAAATGAAGTCCCGGAGTCAAGAACACAATTTCATTAGGAGTTCGAGAATTCGTCGGAAGTCCGGACGTTCGTTGGAAGTTTTGTCAGAACCAACCGAGAAGTCCAGGAGCTTGCCAAAGAAGATCATCGGAACTCGCCAAGAAGATCATCGTGAAGTCCAGGAGCTTGCCGGGAGTCTGCTGGAATATTGTCGAGAGATCGTCGGAAGTTTACCGGAAGATCGTCAGAAGCTGGCTGGAAGAAACCAGACTTATTTTGCTTAGAATATGTCTTAGGAATCGTAGTTAGCACATAATTGGAGTTGGGATTGGGAGGTAATCCCATCAACTCTATTAGAGGTCAATTGGGCTCGAAGTTGGATTAGTTTGGGCCGGATTCAAGGCCCAACTAGGATGTTGAAAGCCTGCCCGACTGTGGCACTACCTGGGAGACTCAGTCTCCCAGGTGGTCTAGACGGTGGTACCACTAGTAGTAAATGCTACCAGTGGTGGTACCGCCCCTGTCAGGTAGTGGTATCGCCCAGACTAGGCGGTGGTACTGCCCAGTGTTAGGATACTAGGCGGTGGTACCACCCGTACTCAGAAAACCCGGGATGAGACATTTTTAGGCTCTAAGTTTGAATTAACTTGAAGCATATAAATACCCCTCTCATCCTTGGTTAATATACACAAGTATTGAGCGTAAAAAGGAAAGAAACGCTGCTGTAATCTTGTGTGAAACTCCTCTCAAAGTTCTAAGTGTTAAAATAGTTTGAGAGAGGAGTAAGTGGGGGTGTAAGGGTTATCTCCTAAACTCGGTAAAAGGAGAATCAAGTTATAAAAGGTAGTTGGTCTTTGCCTATTGAAGGAAGACCGATAGTGGATGCTAGTGGCCTCGACGGTGGAGGAATCGAGAGTGGATGTAGGTCACGATGACCGAACCACTATAAATTCGGTTTGCATTTACTTTGAGCAATTTTCTTTTATAGTAAATTGCCTCTCCTTCTTACTATGCTTTTACTATGCCTACACTCACATACGCTTTCAATCTATCTTTTTGAGATCGGTTTTAATCGTACGAAGTATTTTTCAGAACCGACGTAATTTTACTACTGCCCTAATTCACACCCCCCCCCCCCCCTCCCCCCTCCCTCTCTTAGTGCCGACTCGTTTCTAACATAGTCCGTTCTATTAAAGATAGGAAGACGAGTGATAGAAAGTCCCTCTTGATTGCTAGCAAAAGTCATCTCTTTTTGGTTTTAAACCAAATAGAGAGTAACCCCGCTCTGATATCAAATGTTAGGATCAAGTTGGCACTAAGAGGAGTGGGGGGTTAATTAGTGCTTTTGTAAAAACTTACGTCGAGTTAGAAAACTTCGTTTCGATTAAACGCATATCGGAAATGTGTTTAACATAAAGAAGGTGTAAAGTGGAGTAAGCAGCCAAGTTAATAGATAATATAAAGAAAATGTAGAATACAGATGACAAGGAAGAGATCACACTGGATTTATAGTAGTTCAGTCATTGTGACCTACATCTACTCCCGATTCCTCCTCGTTGAGGCTACTAGCATCCACTAATGATCTTTCTTCAATATGCGAAGACCAATTACCCTCTTACTAATAGGATAAAAAACGACACTAAGGGGGGGGGGGGGTGTGAATTAGTGCAATGAAAAACTTTCGTTGTTTCAAAAAACTTATTCCGATTAAAACCGATTCCGACGATAATGGTTTCGATTTAATCCGTTTCGGAAAGACTTTGAACTTGAAAACTTTCATGAAAGTGCAAGAGAAGACTAAGGTGGTTTGCAGCAATGTAAATTGCACAAATGAAAAGCATCGATTTTGTAAAGTCTTCGTACCATTAAAGCCAATCTCGGAAGGTGTTTACTTGAAAGCGTATGTAAACGTAGTTAAAGCACAGTAAGGAGGAGAGGCAGTTTGCTATAAAAGAAAGTTGCTCAAAGTAAATGCAAACCGAGTTTTAGAGTGGTTCGGTCAATATGACCTATATTCACTTTCGGATTTCTCCTTCGACGAGGTCACTGGTGTCCACTAAAGGTCTTCCTTCAATAGACAAAGGCTAATAACATTTTATAGCTTTTCTCCTTTTGTCGGGTTTAGGAGACAACCCTTATAAGTTTCACTCTTCTCTTGAATGATCTCAACACTTAGAAAGGGAGGAGGAGAACTCTAGCACTTTTATAACTCTTTAACACTTCAAAGACTCAAGAATATATCAAGATTTCATTGCCCTTTCATGCAGAAAAGGGTGAGGTATTTATAGACCCCAATGACTTTCAAAAATGGAGCCAAGAAGTGTCTCATCCCAGATTTTCGGGTACTGGTGGTACCACCGCCATTACTAGGCGGTGCTATCGCCTGACATCTGATACTGGGCGATGCTATCACCTGACATCTGATACTGGGCGGTACTACCTCTCAGTCTGGGCGGTGCTACCGCTGGGCGATACCACTGCCGGACAAAGCTTGGAGACCGAGCTCTGGCGGTACCACTGCCTGACAGGGGTGGTACCACCGTTGGCAGCAATAACTACTAGTGGTGCCACCGCCTGAAAGGGGCGATACCACCGCCCAAAATTCCTGGGAGATCGAGTCTCCCAAGTGGTGCCACCGCTGGCCCTAGTGGTGCCACTACTGGCCAGGAATTCACTGTCCTGTTTGGGCCTTGAATCTAACCCAAACCAGCCCGACTTAGGGCCTAATTGGCTCCTAATTAAGTTAGTGGAATTACTTCCCAATCCTAACTTAATTTACGCTCTAACTATGATAATTAAGACATGATTACTGCACTTCATGTTCTGGTGCGTCAATTGCTCTTTCGGCGAGCTTCCGGTGTACTTCCAGTGAACATACGACGAACTCTCGGCAATGCTCCGACGGACTCCCGACAAGCTCCTGGACTTTGCGACGATTTTCTTGGCGAGTTCCGGCAAGCTTCTATGGCAAGCTCCTGGACTTCTCAATTGGTTCCCGTAGAATTTTCGACGAACATCCGGACTTCCGTCGAACTCTCAAACTCTCGAACTCCCAATTAGATCTCGATCTTGACTTCGGCAACACTTGCTTTATGTCTTACTGCTATCGTGGTTAATACTATACATTTTTCTCAATATATAGATTAGATCAAACAAATTATAATTGACTTCATCATCAAAATTCGAGATTCAACACTTACAACATTTTGTCCTTTTTACGGGTTTAGGAGAACTTTTACGAGCCTCATACTTCTCTTAGATTGATCACAAAGCTAAAGAATGAGGGGGGGGACACCTAGCACTTTTTTAACACTTCCACAACCCAATATCACAAGACTTTTTTTTTTTCACACTTTCATGATTTTTTATGTAGGAAAGAGTGGGGAATTTATAGGCTCCAACGAATGGAGCCAAAAAATGTCTCATCTCGGGTTTTTGGGGTATTGACGGTACCACCACCTGCAAACTGATATTGGGCGGTACCTTTACCCAATCTGTGTGGTACTATTGCTTGACAAAGCCTCGGAGACCGGGCTTTGACAGTACCACCGAACTAAGTTATCCTGCACGTCAATGGTTCAACCGAACTCTCGGTGAACTTCCGATGAACTCCCCACAATCTTTTGACGAGCTTTCAACGAACTCTCGGCGAACTTCTGGTGAACTTTCATTGCATCGACGATCCTTTGGTGTATCCCCCAATTCATCTGGCTCGATGCCCAATCATTGATTCTGGCTTAACTTCGATTCTACTTTAATCATTTCGCCTTTCTCACGATCGTAATTAGTCCTATATCACTTATCTTAACACATGTATTAGATAATTAATTTACTAATTGATTTCATCATCAAAATCTGGGATTTAGCATAAACTTGACTCATAACCAAAATCACTCAAAACCAATCTGACTATAGTTCTAAAATTGATAAAATTAGAATCATTTGAAATTGGTTCAACTTTGATTCCAAATTTGAAAAGGCCTGATTTATCGGTTTCAAGAACCAGTGTTAGGTGCGGCTTAGGCGACGTAAGGATTAATTAAAAAACAACTAAAGAAAAATAATTAGGAAAGAGAAGTAAAACGTATGCCAAAAATATTCTTCAACTCTTGAATTGGTATTAAAAAAAAACTCTTGAATTGATATTATAATTATAATTTTTATTTTTATGAAACATATGCCGAGTCTCTGATTAATTTTATTTTTTAAAAGACTAATCTTTCCATTTAAATATTTGAAAATTTTCATTTCTTGACTCCTTACACTACATCTAGAGGATCGCTAGCATGTCTCATCGAAGATCGATCATCTACTCTCTCCCTTCTTGTAGAGTCTTTTAAACCCAGCGTTGCAAGTTACAGGAATTTTGTGGTCATCGACAACATAGAAGAAAAATATTCGGAAGAGGAAGATAGCAAGCAGGTGTTTGCCGAGGAACTTGTGATCCGTAATTTTCCTCTTTTTTTTCTTTTTCTGTAATGACATAGATCTAGCTGGGACCCACGCCGCCTCTGTTGGCAGTCTCAGTGCTGAACGCATCCAACAACTCCATCGACGAGCAGATAAGTGTTTCTTCCCTTCCTTTTTCCCTTCTCCGGTTCCCTCTCCTCTCCTCTCTTTTCGAGCCCACCTCAATTCTCCTCCCTCCTGCCCCTCGCTCCCTCTCTTTTGCCTTGTTCTCGCCGAATCCGATGGTGGTCTGTAGTCCCTGTCACTATCCCGTTTCTGCACGTCGCCCCCCCCACCTCCCTCTCCTATTCAAACCCATCCTACTAAATATCTTCCACCGGCCTCCCTTCTCCAAACGCCGAGCTGCTCCCCAACCCATCAATGCAATCGGAGACCAATCTTCCTCTTTCTCAGGCACTCCGCAGCAGCAGCACCAACAGAGGCAGAAGCAGGTGAGGACCCTATTTCCTGGTGGCTTCAAGCGGCCGGAGTTAAATATCCCCACCTTGGTGCTCCGGTTGAGCGTTGATGAGGTGCTCGAAAGGGAGGCCGACGTCGACGTTGCGTTGTTAAAACGGGTCGGAGTGGTGGTGCTCGACGGCGGCGACCAGAGCGGTGCCAGGCTTTACGAGGCGGCCTGTGCCTTGAAATCGCTTCTCCGTGACAGGGCTTATCTTCTGATTGCAGAGCGTGTTGACATTGCAGCTGCTGTCGGGGCCAGCGGAGTGGTTCTGTCAGATTCGGGTAAGTATCAATATGTGGTATTTTGATCTTCCTTGACATGTGATGCTAGTTTAGCTCGTTTCGCTCTTCTATATTTACAACTTTTTTTGGTTCTCTCATATTCTGTAGCTTTCAATTGTCACCGTCATAGTTCGATGATAGCTTCCATTGAACTATGATCATGAAGGATTTAGGATAACTTATCTGTTGTCAACTGTTGCATAAATATGCTTGTGTAGCATATTATGTTTACAAAGGACAAAAAAAAAAGAAGAAGAGAGTTTTTCTTTTGTAATTAAGAGAATCTATTTCCAGATCCTAGGTGAAAAAGACAAAAACTCATATACGGGTGTCAGCCTGGAGTCCTGAACCTCACCATTCGGTATGCTATCAGTGCAAATCCCAGGAAACTGTAGACAAATTCCTTACTAAAATAGAGGACATTGGAATATTCCACATCTCAGCCATTAATCACTTTCTTGAGCATAAGCTACTTTGCATTCCTCTGCAATATTTAGCTTTACAGTCTCACTTATACGACTTGGCAAACTCTTCTTTTGCAATCTGTCTGAATTACTTGTAGTTTCTTCGTAATTACTTTAAGCAGTATGAATATTGAGCTATATTGAATCATCTAGAACCTTTGAAAAGATAAAAACCTTTTAGTCCAATTCTTTGTCATTGTAACAATCCTGTCTTGTGGTCAATAATTTCTTTTGATCTTGTGGTTACTAAAAGTATGCCTAGACATAGTGTCAGTCTTCGCCACCTGTATTGAAGATCAGCCAGGACCAAGATCTTTTTAATGTCCTTGATTCTGAGCAAAATATACAGTGCTGTTGTCTTTTATCTATTTCTGGACTTGATGCATTTGAGACGTCAGTAATTGTTGTCTGCATAACACTTGATGATTCAAAATCATCCCTACTGAGCAAGAGGTCATATGAAACATTAGATGTTGAAACATCAATTTGTTGCATAATGGATGCGATGTGATGTCATTTGGCTTTGTGATCTTTGCTAATCTTCAAGAAAGAAACTCCATTGTTACGACATATAAAAAAGGTGATGTAGCAACACCTTGTCTTAACCCTTTTCTCAGAAAATAACCAAGGTTTTTAATACCGTTCCGTACCACCCGGTACGGGCAGTACGTACCGGTCCGCCAGTGGACCGGCACGTGGACCGCCCACCACTGGGTGGTATCAGCCTGGCTACGATGAGGCGAGGCGAGGAAGAAGAGGGCATTTGAAGAAGAGGGAGAAGCATCGAGAAAGAGGGAGAAGTGTCGAGAAAGAGTACCGTGGAATCATCGATATGCCGTCACCAGCGTCTCGATGAACCTGAGCCCGTCGAACCTCGGCTTGAACTTGTCTTCCATGCCCTTTCTTGATCCCAATCCGGTTCTGCTCTCCCTCGACAATCCCGATCTAGGAGGTAACGACGAGAAGAGTCATACCTCTTTGGAGGGGAGCTGGAGGCGCGGGGATCAGGGGAGGCAGCGGTGAGAGCAATGGAAGAGGCGGTCGTGAGGAAGGTGGCGAAGACCCCGACCTTCTTCATCTTCGAACAGTCTCCTTCGTCCACTGCCGTTGCACGAAGAATCTTCTGATGTCGTCTTTCCTCTCCCTTCCTCCTTGACGTCGAAGGCCGCAGACGAGATGACGACGACGAGGCGATTGCTCAGTACGCCATATCTTCTTTATATCTTTTATATCTTTATATATTGAATTTTTATTTATATATATATTTTTTATATAAAAAGATATATATTTTATATCTTTTTATATATTAATTATATATATTTTTATTTTTTTATATTTAATACTGCTCGGTACTAAAATTGATTTTTATATATTTTTCTAGGCGTACCACTCGGTATGCTGTATCGTTCTATACCGAGTAATGCTTGGTACATCGGTATGGTTCAAAATTTCAATCCTTGAAAATATCCCAATTGTAGAGTTATTTATCATCACAAACTCCTCTGTTATTTGGGAACATAAACATTTATAACACTTACTATACATTCTCATAATGTAAAATTTAACGAATAAAATTTGCTTGCCAATTCTTCATCTCTTTAATATTGTCCTTAAAATCCTTTTCTATTGTAAAATTTACACCATTGCCATGTTTTAACGTTTCCTATATATTACATTATATTTCTAAACTTTATTTTTACAAATTCCAACTCCTCTAGATGCTTTCTTATACTCTATGTTGTTAGCTTGACTTTGAACTTGGGCTGACTTCTTTACTTGGATTAACTGAAAACAATTTCATACTCCTTGTATGTTTTATGCCACATCCTATGCCAATATGATGGGTCCTTTTGGGCAACTTGTTACTCCATCTTCACAGCTTCGGTAGCTAGGTGGTAAAAATGTTTTGCATCACTTCCAAATGGTGACTTAGCCATATAACGAAATTAGTTAAGGTACATGTTTATATTTGGTGTCAGATTCCTAATGCCACAAACCTTCAGTTGGTTTGGGACTAGGAATTAAAATGATATAGCAGTAAGCTCACACAAATGTTGTTAGGCTATAACACACACCATGGTTCTATATTTTTCTTGGACTGGTATGTACTGGTTAGATGGCTGGTCTGAGTCAGCGGCACAGACTGTGGCATGTTTCTCAACACCATATATACTCAAATCTTCAAAGAAGTCTCGTGACACATGCTGATGTACCATGTGTCATTGTGTCAAGATGTATCAGATCTGTACTACTACTGCCGGGGACCGGCATAGGTTTGCTACTAGAAATGTCAAACCATTACTTAAACAATTATGACAATTCAACATAAGTTCAGAAAAGTAGGCAAAGTAGAAGTAACATAACAACTCGGCCCAAAACAAATAAACCTAGTCTGAGTTTTGGTTGTAACTTTCATAAAATCAAGGATTGAAATTTCGTACCGAACCGGAGTTTCGAGCTTTGCTCGGTACGATACGATATGGTGTACCGAGCAGTACGTCTAATTTAGGTGTAAAATCCTCCGAAAATACTAAAAAAATAGAAAAAAAGCTAGGATAGGGTTTTTGAGTTAGAAATAAATATAGTAATAGTATAAGTTTAGCAAAATCAATATAAATTAGGTAAGAATAGTGTCACATATCGTTTTCGGCTTTTAAGGAATAGCCTTGTGCAAGGTTCGTATTTCGGTCCGTTACAGATTTTCCTTTTGTAAATATTGAAATATCTACAGAAAAATCATTTGAATTGTTAGATTATTTTGTTACAATATAAATTTTAAAATTCAAATGAATTAAATAATCACGTATGTAGATATACCTGGTTGCTGATTTTATCACAAAAACGAATGACGAGCCTCCACGAGTGGTGGATCGAGGTCCTCGATCCTATGCATCTGCATATTAGTATGATATATTTGTTGGACCTAATCCTGAAATTGATCCCACGAAATAGTGTATTTATACAACGTATGCTATTGGTGCATCAATGTACTGATGATTGTAGGTTGATCGCCATGAATCACATTTGTCCGAGGCGGCTCCTGAGGCATGTATTAATGAATGTTAGAGCTTCTACTTTCGTTACGGATCTAGTGCTTCATATCATACTGTTGCTCAGAGAAGTATGACCAACTATCACCGTACTACTTTTAGCCATATGATTCTCCATAATACGACAACTGTGAATACGATGAGCTTCGTTTTGTGTCTACATTATGTAGGCTTTATCACATCTGCTCAAATTCATCCGCTGCCTTCCCCTTCCCCTTCCCCTTCCCCTTCCGCGCATAAACTTGATCAGTATCTTATCGAGTTCCATAATCTGAATCTTGGGTGGCATGTGTAAAATATTGCTCCGCGGTCTATGCACCACCCTCAAGTTGTATAGACGAGACCAACGACTGCCTGACATCGCTGCCATCATCCGTTGAGGCATTGCTGTCCGTGTTGCTATCATGTCTCTGGACCAAGCAAGTTGCTGAATGCGATTATGAAGGTGTCTCGTCGCTTGACTAAATTCTTTCCAACGATGCGACTAATGCTACTGCCTTCCCCTTTGCCTTTCCACGCTGGGCGGACAACTATGACCGTTGGATGTTTGTAGTTCCTCGAGTAGTTTGACTCCTGCCATGTTGTGATCGAGGGGGATTTTCCACCTACTGGGGTTGTGCTTCCTTTTCTTCTATTGCCTTGGTGATAAAACGCGAAGGACGTTGAGGATCTCCCACCTCATCAAGTAGAGGATCCTCTTGGTTCTTTGCCGCTTCGACCCACTCTAACATCGGCTCTGAATCTTCTTTATAGAATTAGAGGTTGATGGGATCAATATTTGGTTCCTCTAGATACTTCCTCTGGCTCCTTATCCTGCTCAGCACATTGCGACCTTAGCCGTATGTTATAATGGACATATACTAGTTTCTCTAATCGTCTATACGAGAGTTTGTTGTGGACCTTCGTGTGAATCAATGCAAACGTTAACTAATTATGTTCGTAACCACTATATGTTGTCGTTTGTAAAAGTACATGAACGGCAACCTTCCTTAAATGTGGTGCATCCCTTCCAAATTATAGCCACAACTCAACTGCAAAAATGTATAAATAAGATTTTATTATCATAACAAATAATTAACATCAAATATAATTGATAATCAATATGTGTAACTTTTTCTCACCAGGATCTATAGTGTAACGACATGATACAACTACAACATCGGAGAATGAACTAATTGTTTCTCGGAATAATCGACCATCCATAAGAGCATCGGCTGCAACAATACTGTTTGGCAAGAGTCGATATATAACATTTTGTAGTGCCATTTGTAGATCATTTTGCGTTCCGAGAGTATACTGATATTGAATTGCCGGGTTTAGATAATACGCTACAAGACATAATTTTGTTAGTTTGATTTTTTATTGTATAAAAAATAATAAATTAAATTATTCTGAATATGAATTTACCTATATTATGGATATCTTGATCCATATGAACTTCAGTCTGACGATCAATGATCCGTACGTATTGGTCGGCCTTAAAATCATCTTTGAATGTTTTCCTAACCTCCTCTCTTACTGAAATCAGCATGTATTTAAGATTCAGTATCTGTGGACCTAATGTTTTCCTAACCCTGCTCGCGATTCTACCGCTGACATTTCCTCTCTACTGCCGCTGCCTCTCTCCGTCATCGTTGCCCGTCTTCGTTGTCGCTGCTTGCCATTGCTATCGCTGCTCGTCGTCGCTGCTACCGTTGTCACTATCACCGCTCCTGCTACCGTTGCTGCTTCTTTCAGTCAGCAGCCTTAGTCTTACTCTTATATCGCTGTCGCTGCTCGCTGCTACCGCTATCGCTGCTCGCTGCTACCGATATCGCTGCCGCTGCCACTACCACTGCTGTCGCTGCTTGCCACTATCGTCGCTCTCGCTCCCGCTCCCGCTGCCATTGCCGTTACTGTTACTGTTACTCCCTCTACTTACATCGACTCGATAGTATACTGTTAACAATATATTAACAATATACTGTTAACTGTATACTAATAACAATTATTTTTTATTTATTAGATTAATAATATATTATTTTGATTTTAATACTGCTAATTTTTATTTATTTTAAATTATTGTTATTGTTTCAAATTTTAAGATTTTTTGTTAAAATGATATTATGATTTTGTAAGATTTTTTTAATTTAATATTATATTTTTATTTAAATAATTATATTTATTAATTAATTTATATATTTTTATATTTTAGCGTCTCGTTTCGCTCGGGCGAGCGCCTAGCGCCTCGGACATTTTTGCACCTTGGCGCCTTTTGACGCTTAGCGCTTTTTAAATCACTGGAGTCCACCATGCCTCATGCTACTAGTTCAGCCTAACTTAGGAGGAGCAGTTGGCTGCCTCATGCTGGTCGACCTCTAGATTCCACTACCACTGCCATGCTTCAATTGTGAGTTAAGTCGTCGATGCCTCATTGCTTCATCGACCATATACTGATGCTCCAATGATGCACGAATCCCAATTGTGAGATCTAGGTCGATTTCATTGCCGCGACCCTCATATTAATCATAAACTGGTTCTTGCGTAGCCGTACAATATTCTTCCTTAACTCTTGCCTTCTTTTTTAATGTATCTTCTTTTGTTTGTTGTAGCTTGCTTTGAAATAATTTACGGATCTCCGTCGAAACCATCTTTCATTTTGCAACATCGGGATACCCGCGGGCCAAATGTATCTTCACCCGAGTTATTCCTCCACCCTTGCCAATGTAGTCACAATAAATACATTGCCATTGATGATGGTTCCCATCTGTTTTTTGGGCATAAACCCATGCATCATCATGTGGCTGTTCCTTTGGTGTCATGATCTTATGAAATTTAAATCAAATAAGCTGTAAAGCATCAACATATTGAATTGACCTAATATCGATAAAAAAACCACTAATCGCAGCATTAAATAATTTTATTAAAACATAACTAATCCTATTTTATCATCATAAATATGTGAAACACATAAAAAAATATTAAATACTTTATTTTGATCCAATATACATTAAATTATGATAAAATCATTATTAAATATACTAATCACACGATTAACATAGTTAAGTATCTATTAATTACTTCTCTTTCAATATTATAAATATGTCAAACACCCTAATAAGTATTGAAGACATTGAATTGATCTAAAATCGATCGAATTTTGATTAAATCATCATTAAGATGACTAATCGCAGCATTAAATAACTTTAATAAAACCTAGTTAAATCTATTTTACCATCATAAATATACGAAACATATAAAAGAAACATTAAATACGTAAATTTTGATCCAATATACATCAAATTACGATGAAATTATCATTAAATACACTAATCACACGATTACCATAGTTAATTACCCATTAATTACTTTTCTTTCAATACTATAAACATGTCAAACATCTTAATATGCATTAAAGACATTGAATTGATCCAAAATCCATCATATTTCGATTAAATCATCATTAAAATCATTAATCACAGTATTAAATAATTTTAGTAAAACCTAATTAAACCTATTTTACCATCATAAATATCTTCCAATATTTAATATGCATGAAATATAAAATTTGACCTATTAAGTGTCTAATTTCGAATTAATCAATATTAAACACACTAAACATAATATTATATATCTTAATTACTCTTTGATTAAAGCAAGAGAATGCATACCTCTTGATCAAAAAGTTCTTCCTCTTAATCCTCCCAAATTAGCCTCGATTCAATTAACAAATCGTTACTTTGTAGAGTTTAGTAGAATGCAAATGTGAAAAAAAATAAGTTTGAGATAGTTTAAGAGAGTGTGAGAGTAAAATTGAGTAAAATAAGGGGGAGGATGGGTTTAAAAACCCATTGGAAAGGGTTCCAACGGTCAATTTGACCGTTGGAACACTGTCACAGGTCGGTAACG